>NC_133185.1:28732500-28742500 GCF_049306965.1 Danio rerio
CACATTTTCCACCATTTTTCATCATTCATTCATTATTTTTCCTTCAGCTCAGTCTCTATTTCAGAGATTCTCACAGTGGAATAAACCGCCAACTATTCCTGCATATGTTTTGCACAGCATATGCCCTTCCAGCTCATTCACACACACACACACACACACACTCATACACTACGGACAATTTATTTTATTCAGTTTACCTATCCTGCTTGTCTTTAGACCAGGCATGTCCAAACTACGGCCCGCGGGCCATCTGCGGCCCGCAATCATTTTTTGGCGGCCCGCGAGGCTTTTTATAAATATCAATAGAATCTGGCCCGCTATACAAAAATGAACGTAATTCAAAAAATAACCACCGGGTGTCGCTATTACATGCATTCAATTAAGCAGCAGTTCTTGTTATGATCTATCTATCTGTCTGCCTGTCTGTCTGCCTGTCTGTCTGTCGGTATGTCTGTCTGTCTGTCTGTCTATCTATCTATCTATCTATCTATCTATCTATCTATCTATCTATCTATCTATCTATCTATCTATCTATCTATCTATCTATCTATCTATCTATCTATCTATCTATCTATCTATCTATCTATCTATCTACACACAGTTGAAGTCTGAATTATTAGCCCCTCTTTGATTTATTTCTTCTTTTTTAAATATGTTATGATCTATCTATCTGTCTGCCTGTCTGTCTGCCTGTCTGTCTGTCGGTATGTCTGTCTGTCTATCTATCTATCTATCTATCTATCTATCTATCTATCTATCTATCTATCTATCTATCTATCTATCTATCTATCTATCTATCTATCTATCTATCTATCTATCTATCTATCTATCTATCTACACACAGTTGAAGTCTGAATTATTAGCCCCTCTTTGATTTATTTCTTCTTTTTTAAATATTTCCCAAATGATGTTTAACAGAGCAAGGACATTTTTACAGTATGTCTGATAATATTTTTTTTCTTTTTGGAAAAAGACTTTTGTTTTATTTCGGCTAGAATAAAAAGCGGTTTAAATTTTTTTATGAACCATTTTAAGGTCAAAATTATTAGCCCCTTAAGTCTTCAGAACAAACTATTGTTATAAAATAACTTGCCTAATTACCTTAACTTGACTAGTTAACTTGATTAACCTAGTTAAGCCTTTAAATGTCACTTTAAGCTGTATAGAAGTGTCTTAAAAATATCCAGTCAAATATTATTTACTGTCATCATGGCAAAGATAAAATAAATCAGTTATTAGAAATGAGTTACTAAAACTAATATGTTTAGAAATGTGTGGAAAAAAATCTACTCTCCGTTAAACAGAAATTGGGGAAAAAATAAACGGGGGCTAATAATTTAGGGGGGCTAACAATTCTGACTTCAACTGTATATATATATATATATATATATATATATATATATATATATATATATATATATATATATATATATATATATATATATATATATATATATATATATATATATATATATATGCGTGTCTGTGTGATGTATGTAAAATTTGGCCCGCGACAACGTTTGTTTTTTTGCATCTGGCCCTCGGGCCAAAAAGTTTGGACACCCCTGCTTTAGACTGTGGGGGAAACCGGAGCACACGGAAGAGCATGCAGACTTCATACAGAAATCTCAACTGGGCCTCAAACCAGCAAGCTTCTTGCTGTGAGGTGACAGTGCTAACTACTGAGCCACCATGATACCAGGCCAAAAACCTAAAAAAAAATCAGCAAATGAAAATTCAGTGTGAATGCAACCCTAGTGTTTATAAAAACATACCAAAAAACACAAACCACATCTAAAATGCCTTTTTTCAAATGTATCTGGATTCATGTAGACATAGTACCAGCTCTATCTTCACCAAAAGTTCTGGATTGTGAAAGTCATTGAGTGTGTGTCCCTGTTGGCAGTGACCCGGGTATGGCTGGAGGATTGTGGGATGCTGCTCAAGTTAATGTTCACTTACAGATGGATTCCCACTTCTCTCTATTGAGCCATGAAGGTGCTACGTGTAGCCTGTCACTCCAGCCAAAACGCACCCAGAGCAGAAAATTAACACGAGGCATAGCTTTCCCCCCGAGGTTCAGGAAATGTGGGCAAACTTCTTGAAAGAAACTCTTGGTGGAAAGAGCATACAGAGTTCATTTAACAAAATATATTTTGATGGGAAACTTTTTTTTTTTTTTTTAAATAGGAAACTATGAAACAATATCCATCCTCCTGGTATTTGATGGATCATTTGTAAATTAGTTGCAGCATCTTTAACGGGTCTCAACCAATGAACTAACAGCCAGTGTAGGATATCAATACGCAATGTTTGAATCTTATTTCTGCTGTTAGCCTTTATTCTCTGACTTTCCGCACTGCCTCCTGATTTCCTTCTGGCTGATGGTTATTCCTCCTGACTAGATTCGGTTTTATCGATCTGCTAAAGGGCACTGGCAGCCTCTCCCACAATGCAACGCAGCCAACTGAAATGGCCATCTCTCACACAGCGAAGATATTTAAGAGGCTTAAAGCACAGATGAATGTTGTCTTTGTAGTACAGAATTCTACACCTACATGATCAATACAAACACCTGAATGAAATCATTAAAAACAGACAACAAAAGAAAAAAGAAAAAAAAACTCTCATTTATGATTTTCATTGACATGTTTTATTATCATCAAAGCTGTAATTCTTTCAATATTTATTGAATATACATTAAGTGAATATGCATTATGCTTTCTGTTTTATCTATCAAACTCTGCTCATCTGTATTTATCTTTGTATTTCTTTGTGTCTCATATATATATATATATACATCTCATATATATAAAGTAGACATGGTCAAGACCATCTGCTGCGGTTAAAACCGAGCATCAGAATGGGGAAAAAAGTTGATTTAAGTGACTTTGAACATGGCATTGTTGTTGGTGGCAGAGGAGCTGGTCTGATGATTTCAAGAAACTGTTGTTCTACTGGGATTTTCACACACAAACATGTCTAGGGTATACAGAGAAAGGTCAGAAAAAGAGAAAATATCCAGTGAGCGGCAGTTCTTTGGGCGCAAATGCCTTATTGATGCCAGAGGTCATAGGAAAATGGTTAGACAACAGTAACTCAAATAACTACTCGTTACAAATGAGGTATCCAGAAGGGCATCTCTGAACCCACAACATGTCTGACCTTGAGGTGGATGGGCTACAGCAGCAGACACCGGGTGCCACTCCTGCTAAGAACAGGAAACGGAGGATACAAATTAGTACTGAGGATATAGACTCATTAAAATTGGACAACAGAAAATTGGAAAAACTCTGCCTGGTCTGATGAGTCTTGATTTCTGCTGCGACATCTGGGTTGTAGGGTCACAATTTGGCATCGAAAGCATAGATCTATCCTACCTTGTATCAACGGTTCAGGGTGGTTGTGGTGTATTGGTGTGGGGGATATTTTCTTGGCACACATTGAGTCCATTGGTATTAATTGAGCATTGTGTCAACACCTAAGCCTACCTGAGTATTGTTGCTGACCATATCACCCCCTTTATGTCCACAGTGTACCCATCTTTTGATGGCTATTCCAGCAGGATAATGCACCATGTCATAAAGCGCGAATCATCTCAGAATTGATTGTTGAACATGGCAAATAAGGTCACTACTCAAATGGCCTCCCAGATCTCCATCCAATAGAGCACCTTTGGATGTGCAACCTTTGGATGTTCGCATGTCAATACGGATATATATTATATATATATATATATATATATATATATATATATATATATATATATATATATATATATATATATATATATATATATATACATACATTTTGCACAAGCAAAAAATAATAATAATAATTTCACAATATATTTATTATATACATTTTTTATGTTAATAGGAATAAAATAGGATTTATTGGCATTTACCCCACTGAACGCTAGTGAATTATCATTAACCGCTGCTGTACTCTTGTCAGAAAGTCAGAGTCATCTTATTGAGTTTGACCATTTATTGCAGAAGGTTTGGCCATACACACGTTTCAGTGTAATTGAGTTTTTGAAATGAGTAGCAAACACATAATTACATAGTTTAACTGTATTCAATGATTCAGCATATCACAAACTCCATAATATATATAAATATATCTATCTATCTATCTATCTATCTATCTATCTATCTATCTATCTATCTATCTATCTATCTATCTATCTATCTATCTATCTATCTATCTATCTATCTATATCTATATATATATATATATATATATATATATATATATATATATATATATATATATAAACATCTCTGTAAAGATGACAGTCCACATAAATATTACTAACTAATGAAAAAAGTAAGTTAAAAAAAAGTTTCATTATAGTTAATGAATAAGTATCATTAACACAGACGTCATTTCATATTGATATATTAATAACATATTATTTACATATTAATATCTTTAAAACTGTATACATGAGTGATGCACACTAGCATTGCTAAGCTGCTCATTAAGCAGGATCAAATAAGCAGGATAATAACCTCACAACAATATCAGGTACTACACTTATGGTACACTATAATAATCTATATATAATAATCTATAATAATCAGCCAGATACATTGAAGATCTTACTATGTCAAATATTTTATCTTGTACATAAAGCTACCACTGAGCAAGCACACATGGTGTGACTGACGTGCTGAGGTAACTTAGTGAATAAGCATGTACGCTAAAACCGCCTATGCTGTATGCACTGCACTACATCATTTCTGTATGTCCTTACGTGAACGTCAAGTAAATTGCAGGTCTTAAATTTAAAGGGGAAGAACTCACAACAAATTAGTTAATGCTTTCAAACTAAGTAGTAGCAAGGGTTATAGAAAAAAATGCTGAGGAAAAATTAAGGCTGCCATATTAATAACTTTATATACAATACCTTGAAAAAGAACAGCCCAACTGAACTTTTGTTATTCAAAATAAAGGAAAGTGACAATAAAAAGCTAGGAAAACTTAAAAGAACAAGTCTGCTCTAAACAGCGCCAGCTAAAAATATCCTGTTTAAATGTGAAAGTTGTGGTCAATTTCACCCATCTGGTGTGGAACTGCAGCTAGAACTAATAAAGTATGGCACTAGAGCACACGCTGCCACATTTGAGACTCCGAATCCCTTCTCCCCCCTCTCTCCAAAACAAACGCTCCCCTCCCGCACCCACTACACCATACCCCTCAACCACACTCCCTTTGATCTTCATTATATTTCCATCTGTTTCACATCTGGCTCTCTTAAAAAACGCAGCGAAGGACATATTAATGTAATATAGAAGCCCAGTGCCCGTGCCAGCTCTAGCCACTGAATGTTTTCACTCCCACTCCCCGAGACTGTGGCTTTATTTTGCTCCGAGTTTTGGGAAAGCTATAAATACACACACACATGCACTTGGTTGGTTATCTGCATTCGATGTGGCATTTGGAGCTCGGGATGTGAATCTCATTTGAACCACTAGTTAACAGCCTGAGTTGCTGGAGACTGTGGCCCCTTCATGAAACTGTATGCAGCGTGTGTTCTACCATAATCGTGGTTATTTGTCTCCGAGATGGGAGAGAATATAGGACACACACGCTGACCTCTCGCCGAGGGTCTATCCGCCGCCACCCTGAGGGTGAACGAAATGACATCATACAGCATGTTGGCTATAAGCATTTTTGTGCACCACATTTTACAAACTAGAGACTGTTCAGATATGCCTTCTGTCATTAAATGTTATTCAAATGCCTTTATTGTAAACATGTTCATTTAAAATTTATACCTTATAGTCAGGGCCAGACGGAATCTGCGGAAGTTTTTTGCTATTTCTTCTGAGAATTTTGGTAAAAATCTGTGGATATCTGTGGAATTATTTTGTGAGTATCGTAACTAAAACCTTAATATGTGAAATAAAAAGTAATACCTTTTTAACTTTTATTTATTTTATTTAATTTTTAAATTGCAAATCCAATTGGATGCACTTTATTTGGTTATCAAAGCAAGTCCCTCATATAATATATCTAGTAAAAGACAAAAAATATTACTGCACAAACTGCACTGTGCATAAATCAGATGAACATTTTCATATTAGTCAATAATATTACTGTAATTAATTTAAAAACTCAATAAATATAGATTTACACACATTTACTCAAGTAAATAAACAATTAATGATGGGCTAAAATCTGCAGAAATCTGCAGAATTCTGTGGAAAAAAAAAAAAATCTGCAGAATTCATAACCTACTTACAATTCAAATCTTTACCTTAAACTATACCTTATATAACTAAACTAAAAAAGAAATATGTGATGCAGGACCACAAACCAGTCTTATTTCTTGGCAATAGCTACAGCAAAATTGTTATAATTTTTTTTTGTCAAAATTATTACAATATTACAAATAGATCATGTATCATAATCCTAGTCCTACTGTAAATATATCAAACTAAACCTTTTTATGAGTAGTGTCAAAGACTATAGAATACACAAGACATGTCACTCACATAGATTTGAATAGGGAAAAGTGTAATGGTCAATTTTATGAAAGTTTTGTGGCCAAAAAACAAACTGGAATCCCAGTGAATATTTGCTTTAAAGACATAAAACAAATATTTCCAGAAAAAAAAAAAACTTTAAAATCTGTACTGTTAAATGAATCAAGTGCACTTGAAAACTCAAATGCCCAAAACTGCTAAACAAAGAGTCGCTGCATTTCTGTAGGAGATTCACCATCAAGAACGAGTTATAAATTATTTTAGAAGAGCAACATGATCAGACGATCATCATTCGGAGGATAATTACGTGTAGAACGGCCATAAATGAGGTTGGTGTTGTGATCTCGTTCCTTTTGAGTGCTTATGCACATTAGCTCGGGCAACCTGAAAATATGCCAATTTTGTTTGATTCAGGCGTTTAGAAACAAAACTTTTGAGACAGTTATTGTTTAAACCTTATTGGTGATTTCAAAAATGTAATGTAACCGTAAGCTTGGCAAACTGCTTTGGAGAATTTGATGTTTCCCCATTCAGACAAAAATGACCAAGCATACAGCTCGCGAGGTGTTTCAAAGATGGTCGCCCAGTGAAATTTCTTGCCTTAAAAGAACTTTGGTAATGTGCATTTAGACTTTAAAGGTGATTTTCTTAATATTTATTTTTAAGAATCATAGACTCCAGATAATTATATAGTTATATCTAATCCAAATATTGTCCTATCATAACAAATTACACATCAATGGAAAGCTTATTAATTAATCTTTCAGATAATGCATGCATCTCAATTTAAAATATTGGTCTCTTACAGAATCTCTGGTGCTTCTACCAACCACACAAAAGCGAAAAATCCCTGGTTCATGTTTTTTAAAAACACATTCTGGGGATATCTATGACTTATTTGACTAATAAAAAGTGGCTTACTATTTCCAGCAATATGGCCTCAGAAATGATTATGAATGATAAACATGGTTCCTAAAAAAACTATTATATATATATATATATATATATATATATATATATATATATATATATATATATATATATATATATATATATATAAATAAATGTACTAAACCAATCATAACTACACACTTAAAGTCAATATGTAGAACATTGATATGAATAGTTTACATCATTGGTCAATAAGAACTAAAAGCTAATTTTGTGATTCAAGCCGTGCACTGCTTTTTCAAGTTTGGTTACTTCGGTAATAGCAATGTTTATTGCATGTTTTGCAATTCCATTCCCGAATATGGAGGGAAAGCCTAATTCAGTAGATTCCCGGAGAAGCGCATTTCCATCTTTCCTTGTTGATGAGGTGAGCTGTGTCTCTCTGCTGTGTGTGTGTCTGGACTGAGGGAGATGAGCTGGAACACCATAATAGACTAAGCGCTCATGGATCAGGCATGAATATAGTGGCATGGTTTACAATTGTGTGGTGACTGAGTGCTTGTTTTTCGGGGTGGGCAATAGCATGGGTGCTAAATTCATACCATAACAGGTAATAGAAACGTGGTATACGTGGAACATGTCTAATAGTATGCCTAATATGCCTACAATTACTGTGATTATGTTATTTGTATATTTAACCATTACATAATTTAATTTAATAATTTTATACAATATATAAAAAAATATAATATAATATAATATAATATAATATAATATAATATAATATAATATAATATAATATAATATAATAAAATATAAAATAATATTACAAAATATAATATAATATTACAAAATATAAAATAATATAACAAAATAATATAATATAATATAATATAATATAATATAATATAATATAATATAATATAATATAATATAATATAATATAATATAACATAATAAAATATAACATAATATAATATAATATAATATAATATAATATAATATAATATAATATAATATAATATAATATAATATAATATAATATAATATAATATAATAAGTGCAGGACTAAAACATTAACTGCAGTTAATTGCATCCAAAATAAATGTTTGTTTGACATTCTACATCTGTGTTTATTATAAATGTAATATACATTTATGCATATATTTAGTATGAATATGTGATACACACATACATAAAGACCAAAATTCACATTTTATAACAAAACCATTATATAATAATATCAGGATATATTATTATGTAACATTTATAACATAACAAAACAAAGATTAAATTAATTTACATATCTGGTTAATGATTACATAAACTAATGCTGTGTAATAAATTAAACACAATGAAAAATAATACAATAGTGACTATGTTTGAAAAAATAAATACACTAAATACACATAATTCTGCTTTATGCCATAATATTATATTCCATCATCCTGCCGCAAAGAAAAACAGGCATCCTAGACAGAAGTCAGTAAATTTTCCTCTAAAGTAAAAGTCAGAAGAGGCTGCGACAGATGTTTGTTTAGCAGATTGTATTGTCTTTGCCTCAAACGGATCACATCTGTGGCTCCCACAATTGAATTCAAACTCTATATTGCCATTCCTAATAAAGTTACACGCACAATGCCACTGACTCAGTAATATTATCTCACCAAAGACAAATTTATCCACATGTAGAATGAGTGTCATGGCTTACAGTCCTTTTGTGCATGAGTGTATGTGTGTAAAAAAAGAAACTAGCGGTAGAAGCTCTGTCAAACATACATCATTACTGTATACTGTCACCTTCAGCAGATTGAACACACTCCTCTTCCTACAGTCTGTTTATTGTTTACCCAGAAGATGAGATACGAAGATATCGATTCACAAACACAAAGAAAAAAATGCTACAAAATATGGCCAACACATAAAAGTCAAGGAAAATCCAGCAAAAAGCAGCCGTATATTTGTGCTCCTCTGAGACAACTGGGGGTTTTATTGAAGCACAAAATACTTGCGCTCATCAATGGAGAGAAAACAATATTTCTCCGCAGTCATTTCATCAGCCTGCAATGCTACAGAGAGACAAGCCTATTATTTAAAAAAACACCATGGTATCAGAGCTGATGAGAGGCAGAGAATGCTGAGATTTCCCTGAGAGGATTAGAGGCACATAATGGAGATTATCTATTTAGAAACTCCTAGCAGCTGAAAAAAACTATGGTAAAATGATCCTATTCTCATCTGTGTGTATCTGCAAGTGTGCATTACCATGAAGAAAAAAGGTTGTGGTTGGTCAGATGAGAAGCATCAGAAAAGTTATGTCTTTAACTAAATAAATAAATAAAAAAACTCTTAAGATTGAAGGAGAATTTCAATGGACTTGTTGAATTACTTTTATTTGGGGCAGTTCCGTTACATTTTGGAGTTGCTTGTGCCTCAGAATATAAATGAAGGGCCCGTTTATTTGGGCCAGTCGGTTGGGACGTCTGACCAAACTGCTAATAAATGACAGAGACTGAGGCTATGTTTGGAATAGCATGGTAGCATACTATTTATTTTATGCACTTGATTAAATATTGTGACACACTTAAGGTTGGTTAAAAAACTTAAAATTT